>NC_051068.1:115304135-115321635 GCF_004664715.2 Peromyscus leucopus | reverse complement strand
GGGTGGTGTTGGAGGAAAGTTAGAAAATTAACGTTAGGAGAGGAGAAGAAATGTTTTCTGTTGTGAAGGGGTGATTTCTACATCTGTGGCCACAATCCGGAGGCCTGTCTTTAGAGCGAGTGAATGCTGTAGCAGCACCAAGGGGACCGTTGTACAAAACATCCTGTGCCTCCAGAGGAGAGCATTTCAATGATGGGTAGTTTCGTAGAATTTGAGTAAGTTACGCCTCTTGAAACGAAGTTCTCCATCTTGCTAGCTGCTTGGTGCCACTGACGGCCCCATTATAAAGATGATGTATCTTGAGTCTTGACCCACAACTTGAAAGTTCTTGGGCCTGAGTTAGAAATGAGAAAATTATACAAGTATACAAATCACGTAGTATTAGCAGGCGCTTTAGAAGGAAAATTGGTGATCAACAGTTGTCCAGCATCCCAGCACTGGATAGTTTTAGATCTATTTTAATCTCCTTAGTAAGTCCTATAGCTATGCAAGTGAGTGCATTTTGATAACTGCTGTGCCTAATTTGTAACAATTACTGTCAACCTTCAGTTAAGAGCCTGTTCATTCCACCCTGGCCTAGAAAAGAGTGAAATGTATGACTCGTGTGCATAATTTTATTCACATCATATTTCATACTGATTATGTATTGATGACATTGATTCATTTACTCTTTACAGCGCCACTTGCATGGATATTAAATCTTATTGACCACAGATGAATTTTAATTTCAGATTGGTGATAGATTTTTCCATCAGCTCTGATAGTGTGTTTGACTTTTTCATCATTAACCCAGGCAATCGCACAGCACTGAGTTATTGCATTGAAACAAAAAGTGCACACTTCACTTGCTAATTCCTTATGGATTTGCAGTGGGGACTCCATTCATGTCTGTTGTAAGGATCACATGCGTACACTCACCAAACCAAAAACATGTCTCTGCAGACAGAAATTTAGCCAGCTTCCTCCCAAGTCTAGGGGGAAAATAGTAGGCCTTTGTGTCTTTGGTAATACATTTTCTTCTTGCTGAGTAGGGAAAGGACACATGCTTGGAAATGTTTAACTGTCTAAAATTACGCTGCCATATTAGAATGCTCATATTTGCTCTTCTCCCTTGCTTAGGTTTATGGGGTAATTTAAAATGTTTTCTTTATTTAGTAAGTGTTAATTACACGAGATTGTGCAGTTTTATTTAATTTACTAATAGGGAAGGAATACAGAATAACCATTTAAGAATCAGAATCTTAATATTTTTTATTGAAAATTAGCCAGTTACCTCATCTGCTGTGGGGAGGCTCCTGTGAGCCCTGCCGGCACCCAGAAGGACTTACAGGATTTTACAGTGTCAGTTTTAATGAGGTCAATCTATAGGGCCTAGTTGAGAGCAGTGAGTGGGTAACGAAAGTGTTTGAGAAACGCACTTTGAACTTGAGGCAAGGCCATCCTAGGTCCAGGGGTGCACCAAATAAGATAACGGCCCCCACACCCCCTTTAATGCAAAAGCCGAACACTTCCAGCGTGTGCCTTATCTTGCTGTGTTGCTGGTTTATGCTATTTCCCGACTTAGTAAATTATTTAAAAAAAAAAAAAATCACAGCTTATTCCAGAATATGCTTGGGGAGGAGAAGGGTGGAGGGAGGAGATGGTGGGGTATCAGACTGTGAAGACTGAACACACACAGGGCCGTGCTGGGACCTAGTGCACAGGACACGTTGGGATGTGAGCAGCACCCACCCCAGTAGCTCCTCGTTGAGTATGAGACGAGGTCAGTGAAGGTGTGAGGAAGTGGGAAGATGGTTGTTTTGTGTTTACAGGATTGCCTATGTTGTGCCTTTGATGGGAGGCAGCTGCTTTCTACACCTTGTTCAGGATGGGACTTGTAGGGTGTTCATATTGGAACACAAACTACGGTTTAGGCAATGAAGGAGAATCTGCTAGTGTATATTTTCTTAATGTTGGGAAATTTAATGTCCCTAAAACAGAGGGAGACAGGTGGCCTTCAGAAATTAATTGCACATAAAAGGCTTAAGGAAATGAAACTTAAGGGAAGGATCTTGTCGGGCGGGCACTGTGTTTTCGGGGGTGGTGTTAATTAAGCACATTTCCCCGTTGGCATGAGTAGCTCCCATTTTTGCCCTCGGTGCTCTGCTCACCATGAGCACAGTCAATTCAAGGTAGTTTCTGTAAATAAAGGTTCTGGGCAAGCTGAATGTGGTCCAGAGAGGTATTAATGAGAGGGCGAGAGGGAAGAGTTAATGAAAACACACTTCCTAGGGGAACATAAACTGCTTTTTGGAGAATGCTTTAAAATGATTTTCCCAAAACCCTGTGGCGTTTCTTTTCTACGGGAGATGAGATGAGGAGAAATGACAAATAGTTCCATGTTATTATTTTCTTTTCTCTTGTTCTCCGTGTTTGGGGGTTGAGAAAATTGGATATTTATTTTGGCCATTTTCCTTCCATTCGCAGAAGCAATTACATTTGAGTGCATGATGCATAGTAAATGTATTTAGCCGTCCTCTGTCTTAAAAATAATGAGTTGGTTATTTGTATGGCCCTTTAAAGGCAGTTCATTGTATGGGAAGTATCAGCCTCATCACTGGTCCTTTTAAACTTTGGTTCTTCTGAAATGTGTCTGTGGTATTAGGGATGTGCTGTTCAGTCACTGTGCTGTGGCTCTGGCCTTTGTATTTTCTGAGGAAAATAAGTTTAAGATTCTCAACTGAAATGTCACATTTGCCTGAAGTCTGGGTCCAGTGATGTTTGAGGAGCTTCACAGCTTGATGGCTTCTGTCATTTGGAGGAGGCCTGGCCAGTTCCAAAAAGATATGCTTTCTTGGATGTTAGAAAAATCAGAAATGGTGACTCATCACCCCCATAGATTCCTGCCTGCTCTGGATTTTTTTTCTTCCATTCACAAGTGTATGGGAATCTTCTAGAATTTTCTGTGCTTTAGTTGGAGGAAGATTTAGCAAAGCTTTCTAGGTTCCATATCACTTCACGTCTCCCCATAGTTACATAATTGGCGTTGTGAGTGTCCATCGTAGAGGACATTTGATGATCATTTATTAAATATGCTTGCTGGCTGCTGGCACATCTTTGTTCTGGACAGACAAATTACCTTCTCACACCGAGCTTACACTCTGGGGAACTGAGCCTCCACCACTTTAATTAGCTTGGAAGTGGGGGTTGAAGACGCAGGCCTTCGGTAAGTTAGGGAAGGGTGGAAGCAAGAACTTCCTGAGATGTTCCAGATGTCATTTTTAAAGAACCCTCCAAACCTAGACGTTACTCCGTTTTGGTCGTTGCACACAGACTGTGTTTGGCGGCTGTGCGTTGCCATTCATAACTCAGATGTTGGAGTCAGGCTTCCCGTGGAACCCTGTTCTTCGCCCCTTCTTAGGTTAGCAGGAGCACATCCCATGTATCGATTGCTGTGCCTGTAATATTTATATAACACCACGCGACAAAGGCGGGAGACTGAAGAAACAAAACCAAACCTGTACATGTGAACACAGTCTTTGTCACACACCTGCCCTGGAGGGAGAAGCCAGGATGGGTGAGGAGGGGTTACAGCAGAATAATAATGCTCTCTCAGTCAGACTCAGTGACAGCTTTGTTACCCCTGCTTTAAAGGGGAGGAACCTGGGACAGTTTGAGTCACTTGCCACAGGTGACACAAATGAGCCCCGTAAAACCCCAAACTTCTCAGGGACCTTGCTCTGAATGGCCCTGTGGCTATTTTAAAAGTCCAAGACCCCCCATGAGGTGAGCCCTTCTAATTGATTCCGTTTGGAGAGGACCTCGCTTTAAGGGAGTTCGAGGATGGTAGACGTCTACATCTGAAGCTTCTCAGAGTCCATTTACCATCTCATTTTCTCTGCTAGTAAAACATGTTCTGCTTCGGAGCAAGGCGCACAGAGAGCCTCCATCAAGTCACAGTTGGGAAGTAATCTAATAAAAGAAGATTAGTGAACGTGGAGGCGACGAAAGCTGTGCTGTTTAATGCCTCTCAAGTTTAGCATTTTAGCTAAGATGCCCATTCTTATTTCTTGCAGGTCTGCTGAAAGGTCAGAGTAATGCAGAATGCGTGCCTTCATCTCAGATTTTGTTCATCACAGGTGGATCCCATGTGTCTTCAGTAGACCTCTGTAACCAGCGCCGGCCCCATGCCTTCGCACCTTCTTTAGTCTTGAGTGCCCTTCCTGCATTTATCGGTGTATTAAAATGACTGAATATGGACATTAAGGACTCCATGAACCTGGGCTAATGGGAGACGGTAGCGAGAATGAAAAAAGATCCACCGAAGGACATCTTGGGGGGGGAGGGTGCTTGGGGGGAGGGGAATGACTAATGAAGCTAATTAAAAGAAGCATTGGAATCTGCTTTCTACCCTCATTAACAATTAGCAGGGCACCGGCCAGAGTTTGTACCCTGTGTTTTACCTTAACAACATTCTGTTTGCTCTTTGTATATTTAAGTGTTGTAATGAAATGTGTTTCAATCAAACTGAACATGAGTTAAAGGAAAAGAGATGTGGCTTTTGTGATATTATATCACGAACACTTTTATTGTATCTCTGTAAAATACAATGTATGTATGCATGTGAGTGTTCTTGTCCTGATGTTGCTCCGCCCATGGCAAAGATTAAAAAGAGAAAAGAAAAAAAAATACAAAAAAGGAAAAAAAGAAAAAAAAAGAGTCAGGCTCATAGCCGCTACTATGTAGAAATCCCCCTACTTCTAATTTGCTGAATGAAGAAAAAAAAATCTTTTATTTGTGATATTTTCAGAGACATTTGCTCTAGTATGGTGTATTTAAATAATAAAAACTTAAAAGAAAAATATTCAACAGAGTTTGGGTTTAAACTCTGCTTTTTCTCTTATGTATTTTGGGAAAATTAGTGGTATTTTTGTTGTTGTTGTTGTTATTGTTGTCGTCTACAACCAACATTTAATTTGGGGTGAGGGGGGGGTTGATCCTGTATTTAGCTCCAGGCTAATAAAGTAGTCCTCACATTATTTCACCATGCCATTTTAAGTGAAGAACGTCGTGGTAACAGCACCTTGCATCGGAGTCTTTGGTGTGTATACATGGATACTTGCTGGCTGTTTCTGCTCTGCTCCCAGGAGGAAAGCCTTGGGTATTATTGGTCACAGCACAAGCATCTTCTCCTGTCAGGTTTCGTAGCTTTTGAACGCAACAGCATTTCTAGAGCCATCTGTGTGTAATCTGAAGTCCTGTTAGTTTAGGGACTCCAGAGCTCACTCTGGCCTTGGTGGTCCTGGGTGGGAGCCCTGTTCCTTTTGAGCTTCTTCCTTGGTGCCTTTTCCTGGTAATTACTGGGGGAGGATTCAGGTCTCCTTCAGTCTTGAGGTAGTTGCTGGCTCCTAGTTGCTAATCTCAGAGGGTCTCCACCACAGTGCCCACAGAGGTACCTCTGGAAGCTGTGGAGTAGCGTGCTTCAGTAGCTGCCCTGTTCCTACGGACCTAGCAAGAGCCAAATGGGCCTGGATGCCAGGGTGCTACCATGACTGGTTCCGGGAGGCAGACCTCAGCTGCAGCCTCACAGGCTGCTGACACCTGGGCTTTCATGCTGCTAATGCTGTTTTCTAAAAATAGTGTTTTATTCTGTTTGATCGAATCTCCTGATGAAGACCCTGCTAACTTCTTGCTTCCAAAGATCCAAGCCAGTGGGAGAAGTTGGTTGTTGAAACAGCAGACCTCCTGTAAGAGAATTTAAAGGCAGAATGTTAAAGTGAATCATTTGCCTTCATTTTATAAAAAAGAAAATGCAAGGAGAATAACAAAAGATAAAGACATACATGTGTGTACACGACACAGACACACACACAGACACACACATACACACACACACACACACACACACACACACACACACACACACACACACGACCTGAGGTGGATCCTTGGAGAATTTCTCTAAACTTGTTCAGATTTTAACTACTCCCCCTTCCCCCCTTAAGATACTTTCTGAAAGAATTTGGTCTGTTCAAGGGGGGAGGTGTTGTTCAGAGGAGTGCAGACATCTATGTTTTTAGCAAAAGCACTCATGTCACATGTAGTGTAGAAATTCAAAGGACGTGGCTAATAACTTTTAGTAATACAGTATGGCATTCAGCGGTGGGGAGGGCAAAGGTCATTACCGCCTTTTAAATGAACTATTATATGGCTGGCTCCTCAAGCACTGTGGCGTATTTCCTAACGAGCTTCTAAAAGCATTTCTTAAGTTGCAGACCTATAAGATTACAAATGTCACTCATGTTAGTATAATCCACATGCAAGTGATGAAGCCTTCTCTTTGATGTGCTAAATTGGAGAAGGACTAATGGAGCTATGAATATACAATAGAACATATTTAAGTAGTAGTCTTGCTTTAGGTAAAACACTTTCTTGAAACCAGAGGCATTTCAAACAATAAAACCCGCTCTAATGGGGATGCTCGATGTGGGTAGACAGCCACTAAAAACACTCAGGTTTATTCTGATATGAGCAGTGATGGTGTGCAGTGCCTCCCCAAACCCCGATGTTCCGTTGGGGGTGGGGGACCCTGGCTTACCCACCTTTCTTCCACTGCATTTGTGATGTGGGTGAGTGTTCTTCTGAAAGAACTTCACACGAACCACGTCACACAGCAAGACAGGCCCCGGTCCTTACAAGCACGCACAATTAAAATAAAAGCAAACATTCCTGAGCCTCGCTGAACTCCTGATAAAAAATTATGTTTATGATACATATAAATGTCTCAATCATGCAAATTGTCACTCTTGCTAATGAAACAATTTTGTGTGAAGATTGTCCTCTAAAGGGTTTAATGTGTTTTTTTTTTTTTGTTGTTGTTTTTTACCTGTGTGTCTGCTTAGACTTACATACACGAAAAGCCTGGGAGCCTGAAGACATTCCAAACTAAATCATTCCCCACAAGAAACTATTTCCAGCCCTTTCTGGTTTACTAGGAAATAGTTTAACGCGGACTGTTGTGTCTCATAACACAAAGTGAGGAGACTGTGGCATGGAAATGAAACATGGGAAATAACCAGCCCCTTAATATTAACTATATTTAAATTCTTTCTGTTGCCTTTATTCACACTGATATTTAAAACAACTAATCATCTAAAATGAAGCTCTTCCATTAAATGCCTTTAAATGTCAGTATAGTAGGAGTCTAATGTTCAGTACTGGTTACATAAAATATTTCTGAGGGTCAATAAATTATGGAACAAACTGAATCCAAGAGCTATCTATCGAGAGCAGAGTGAAGAGTTTCCATATAGCTTAAATAATTGTTCTGAATTAAAAGTGGTTGCCCAAAGAGACTTTCAGGGGCCGGGGTAGGGTTGGGGTGGAGGTGGGGGGTTGTGAGTCCCATCTGGGACCCTTGCTGCCTCGCCCTCACTTTAGGAGGATGTTGCCAACACAGATCATTTACAGGTTAATGTTCATCTTGGTTTTGTTACCTAGACTCACCTATTGTCAGTCCAGCCAAGTCACAGGAATGCTTACTGCAGTTAAAAAGCAATTTGTTTCCACGAAACTGCAATTAAAGTATTACCAAGCAGCCATTTTAGATTGGCAGTGCTCTGAAGGCATGTTAAACAGCCAGCAACTTGCACTTGCAGAGGCTGAGATCTGACAGGCGGCGAACGATAACACCTTCCCCGGCACTGAGCACCTAGTTAACTGGCATTTGTAGCTAGCTCTCTGTTCCCATTGTACACATGCTGAGAGCAACACGTCAGGACCTATTTTTGGAAGGTGAACTTGTAACTCACCTCGAGTGAATATGATTTTCGGTTGTACAGGGCGTGCTTTATGCGCATAGATGTGGAGATGTGTGCACGCATCCTAGAGGGAATGTTTTCAGGTTTGGATTGATTCTGCTGAGAATGGACTGCAACTCAGAGGCCTCAAGCCAATAATGTACTACAGGTCCTGACATGTTACAGCTGTGTAAACAGGGCATTCTCTCTCCTAAATCACAACTAATAAAGCATAGGATGAAAAATCAATTGATTCTGTTGTAAGTTCTTTGAATGACCCTGGAAAGTCGTTTAACGATTCAGTCAGAATGGACAATCCACCCAAGATCCCCCTTTCCTGACCTCCCCTCACAACTGATAGGGGAGTCTTAGTGGGCATCAGCAGCACCACAGCCCAATCTGACGGGCTGGGAAGACGGGGAAAGGGTGGGAACAGTTTTTCTTGCTTATCTATGAAACTGAGTCCCGCATGTGAAATGCACAGGTCTCACTGAAGAGCTGAAGCATTGGCCTTAGAGCCTACGAGAGGGCATATTTCAAAAGTTGTGGAGTTACTGCTGAATTTTAACCAGGTTGGGAACAATCATTAGCTAGTGCAGCAGGAAGTGCCTCACCTTCCTTCAGCCCAGAAAGATCTCCTTACCTGGAACCCAAAGGTTTACACCTTCAGCTTCTCCGAAAACGTTTCTCACGTCTATGCTTTCCCACGTGCTGTTTCTTGTTTTTTTTTTTTTTTTGAGAAAACACTAAAGATGTTCTTCCTAAATTAATTGTTCATTTTCAGTGAATTGACTGTTTCAGAAACTGTAAAGCAAAAGAATCTGAGGACAAACCGAATTTCCAAATGAAGATTAATTATAGAAGCTGGAAAGGAAATGGATTGCTTGGACGGCGTTTGTTCGCCTTTTTCTTCAGAAGTTTGCTAGAGATGGGTGTGTCAAAGTGTGAACATTCCTTTAAGGCTTCCAATTCAATTTCTTTCAAGTGTGGGACTTACAGTTGCCATAAATCTCACATCATTTTAACTATACTACTTCCTGTAAGAATTCTATCTTGCAGTTGTGTAGAGTTCTATAAACGTGTTACCATTTACAGTAAACACATATCCATGTAGTCTCATGAGCCTTCATGGTATTCCTCTTGTTTAGTATTCAGTTTTATGTGGTAGGGAAGTTTTACTTGGTTGCTCTTGTTTTGTAGGCCAGGTAAGACAGGGTCTTTTCTCTTTAGCCTAGGCTGGCCCAAAACTCATAGTGATCCTCCTGCCTTAGCCTCTGATGTATTGGGATTCCAGGTGTGTGCTACCGTGCCTGGCTTGCATTACTCAGTTTTATAGATGAGTAATTTGAGGTTCTAAGAGGTGATTAAGTATGCAAAGTGAGGGAGTGCTCACTGGAAGGCTAAAATTTAAGAGTATGTAAAAAGTCCTCAGTAATTAATGTTTATTATATTACTTCTTAGATGTGAAATTAGTATTAAAAATCCATAATGAACAGAATATCACACCTTTATGTAAGTGCAGGATCAGGTGTTGGAGAGATGGCTCAGTGATTAAGATTATTGGCTGCTCTTAGAGAACCTGAGTTCTGTTCCCAAACCTCATACTAGGCAGCTCAAAAATCACTTGCAACACTACCTCCCAGTCTGTCTCCTGGTCTCTTCTGGAAACTCAAGACACATGACATATGCACATACAGACACACAGATATACCATATGTATATACATATACAGACACACACACACACACCACATGGCATATACATATACAGATACAGACATAAACATGCACACACACCCCACATGACATGTATGTATATAGACCCATACATACATTCACACACACACACACACACACACACACACACACACACAAACAAATTTTAAAAATACATAAAAATTATGTGCAGAGTGGGTATATGCACTTGTTTGCCTGTCTCCAGCATAGTGGTACCCCACTTTCTGTTTGAACTCTGAGCATTTGTGGAAAACAGCCTTGTAAGCTGAGACTCTAACGGCGATATACTTCCTCCTATGGCCTATAGCTAGCTTCTTTTCCCTGAAAATATTAAAATATTGTATTTTATTCTTCCCCAATCTGAAATATTAACTGCTTTAGGTTGCCTTCATATTTCAGCTTTACTCTAAAAGAATATCTTTTTCAGTATTAAGAAATCTCAACTACCTTATCATGACTAACTATAAATTCATAATGACTCTGACCACAAATTGTTGCTGAGAAAAAGAACAAGGCTTTAGGAATTGTATTAGTTTAGACAGCAAGACAGATAAATATATCCCACATAAATTAATACATGGTATTTTTTAAATCTTCAGCTGAACTAAGTAGTTCAAGTCATATAAAAGGCCAGGAGTTACCTATCTCTCTTTTGTGTGTGTCTTTAGTGTGTGTGTGTGTGTGTGTGTGTGTGTGTGTGTGTGTGCGCACACGAGCTCGAGCTCACATGTACCCTTACTCGGGTGTGTGTGTGGACCAAAAGTCACTGTTAGGTGTTTTAATAGATTCTCTGCCTAATTATTTGGTTATTTGACACAGGTTCTCACCATGCAGCCTTAGCTGACTTGGTACTCACCTGACCAGGCTGGCCTAAGACACAGAGACCCACCTGCCTCTGCCTCCTGAGTGCTGGAGTTAAAGGCGTGTGCCACCACACCTGTCCATCTTCACCTTATTCTTGAGACAATGGTTTCAATGAGGCTCTGGCTAGACTGGGGGGACACCAAGCTGCAGGGACCCTCTCCTCTGCCTCCCAGAGCTGGGATAACAAGTGTGCATCCCCACTCTCTCTGCTCTAGATTACAAGTGTGCATCCCCACTCTCTCAGCTCTAGATTACAAGTGTGCATCCCCACTCTCTCAGCTCTAGATTACAAGTGTGCATACCCACTCTCTCTGCTCTAGATTACAAGTGTGCATCCCCACTCTCTCAGCTCTAGATTACAAGTGTGCACCACCACTCTTTCTGCTCTAGATCACAAGTGTGCATCCTCACTCTCTCAGCTCTAGATCACATTTGTGCATCCTCACTCTCTCAGCTCTAGATTAAAATTGTGCACCACCATCTCTCGGCTCTAGATCACAAGTGTGCATCCCCACTCCCTCAGCTTTAGATTACAAATGTGCATCCCCACTCTCTCAGCTCTAGGTCACAAGTGCACCACCACTCTCTGAGCTCTAGATCACAAGTGTGCATCCCCACTCTCTCAGCTCTAGATCACAAGTGTGCATCCCCACTCTCTCTGGCCTAGGTTACAAGTGTGCACCACCATCTCTCGGCTCTAGATTACAAGTGTGCACCCCCACTCTCTCTGCTGTAGATTACAAGTGTGCATCCCCATTCTCTCTGCTCTAGATTACAAGTGTGCATCCCCCACTCTCTCAGCTCTAGATCACAGGTGTGCACCACCGCTCAGCTTTAGATTACTAGTGTGCATCGGCACACTCTCCCCTTTTCACATGAGTGCTGGGATCCCAACTCAGGTCCTCATGGTTGCGCAGCAAGCCCTCTAACTCTGTATCAGTTACTTTTCTGTTGTTGCAGCTTAAGGAAGAGAGGGTTTATTTTAGCTTATGGCTCCTGTCTATCTAAAAGCTGCCCCCAGTGACCCACCTCTTCCAGCAAAGGTCCACAACCTTCCCAAACAGCACCGCCTGCTGGGACCAGATGTTCAACTATGTGAACCTATTTCTCATCCAAACCATTACACACTCTGGGCCATCTCTCTCACTTCAAGTTGAATTATTACAAGTCATTGCAAAGCCAGGTGTGGTAGCAGATACCTGTAAGCCTAGTGCCTGGATTTGGAGCCTGGAGAATTAGGGGAGCAAGAGCAATTTTGGCTACATAAGACTCTGTCTCTAAGTAAATAAATAAATAAATACATAAATAAATAAATGTAAAGTCATTGTATATTTATATAAAGTACATATACACACAGACATGACAATTTTTATAGAAAAGTTTTACTTGTCTTAGCATATGTGAAAAGCATACACATGATGAAAAAAACCAATATTTGTATTTGTTGTTTTAAGATAGAAAAGCACTGAAGTATTCAAATGGAACAGATTATACTTTTAATTACATCCAAACAGAATTCTAAGCTGATTTTTAAAAACTTGTTGGCTGTTCTTCCTATTCTCCCATTAATTGCCAGAGTCCAAAAAGATATCAAGATTTGTAAATAAATTACGATAACACACCATTAGATCCAAGTTGCTTCATTACAAAGAGCAGAATAGTTAAGGAGAAAGGCTAAAGGAATGCTGCACTTTAATAAAATATTCTTTGATGTTGTTGTAAAGGTTAAACTCAAAAATACTTGTTTTTTTGCATATGTATGTGTGTATGTGTGTTTGTGTGTATATGTATACATATCTTGCACACACACACACACACACAATCTTTTGGCTATCATGGGTTTGAGTGCCAAAGCACCAGATCTCAACATCCAACAAATTTCTTTATTTTTTTTTTCCTGTAATGTCTCACAATTCAGTGGCCATTTGCAGGTTATCTGTTTAACCTTTTATTCTGTTATGTACAAGAGAAGACTGTTAGCCAATATATATTTATTTCAGCCTGAAGATTAAATTGCCCCTCTCCCTGGATACAGATGGCTATACATATATCCCCTTTAATTTGGAAGGTTCCAGAAAACATGCATAAGTGAATGTACTTAGAGACTCAAAACTGTGGAATATCTGTAGTAAATAGCAAAACAGTACATATTTGTTATTACATTATTTTTATTTTATGTGTATATGTGAGTGGCTGTACATATGTAAGTGTACTATGTGAATGTCTGGTGCTTGCAGAGCTCAAAGGGAGCATCAAATTCTCTAGACCTGGAGTTATAGGCAGTTGTGAGCCACCATGCTGGTGCTAGGAACTGAAGCAGGGTCATCTCCTAAAGCAGCAAGTGCCCTTAACCCCTAAGCCATCTCAGTCTGTAGCCTCACTGTGTATGTTTGTGACATGTTTCTTTATCACTCACACTCATGAAGCAGGAAGTCTGGTGCAGTAGGCAGAGTTTGCCACTGTAGAGACCACAGCTGTCCTGCACACAACTCATCCCTTATACTGCTCTCTATGGCATGCCCTAAACTGAAATAGAGTCCAGTTTTTCTATAAATACCTTCTTTTTTCTTTTTTCTCCTTCCTTCCTTCCTTCCTTCCTTCCTTCCTTCCTTCCTTCCTTCCTTCCTTCCTTCCTTCCTTCTTTCCTTCCTCCTTCCCTCCCTCCCTCTCTCTCTCTCTTTCTTTTTTCTCCCAACTTGACACAAGCTAGATTTATTCAGGCAGAGGAAACCTCAACTGAAAAAATACCTCCAACAGAGTGCCTGTAGGCAGGCAAGTCTATAAGGATTTTCTTGATTAGTGATTGACTGGAGAGGGCCCAGCCCACTGTGGGAAGTGCCACCCCCTGGGCAGGTGGTTCTGGGTGGTAATAAGGAAATAGGGCTGAGCAAGCCCTGATGAGCAAGCCAGTAAACGCATTCCTCCATGGCGTCTGCATCAGCTCCTGCCTTTTCTCCCTTTCATGATGGACTGTCTATAAACTGTAAGCGGAAGCAAACTCATTCCCAAGTTGCTTTTAATCATGGTATTTTATCACAACAGTAGAAACCAAAGTAAGACACCTTCTGCAGCAGAACTCCATAACCTAAGTGAGTAACAGCTGAATAGTGCTTATTGGCTTTCTTTTAGAGGGTGTGTTCAGGTTAGATACTCAAAGAATTTAGGCTATTTCTTTTAAGATTCTCAGTTACAGAGAGAGTTCTAGGACAGCCAGGGTTACAGAGAAACCCTGAAAAATAATAGCTGCAGCAACAATAAAATCTGGGTTATGGGGAAATTTATTCTTCCTCCTCCTCCCTCCTCCTCCTCCTTCTCCTCCCTCCTCCTTCTTCTCCTCTTCCTCCTCTCCTCCTCCTCCTTTTCTCTTCCTCCTCCTCTTCTTCCTCACCCTCATCCTCTTGAACTTTTTATGAAGAAATTCTATCACAGAAATAAGGGGAGCAGAGAGACTGGTGAGGAAATGACTGGCTCTTGGAATAAGATTGAGGGGCCGGGTCTCGCCATGATCAGAGATGGGCAGACCGTTTCTCACCGCTGCCCCACTCCTGGCCTCATTTCAATGGCTGCTCTTATTTCCTTGTTGTTAATCAGTCTCTCCATCCTAAGGACCTGTGTACAGATGCTGTTAGCGTAGATGGTAGCTCCCAATCCTTGCTCTTGGTGCAGAAAGCCAGGGCATGGCTGTGACCTTAGGTCTCAGATACTCAGAGTGCTGGTGGGTTTTGAAAGTGCTGACATGTCACAGGTATGTATGGGAAGCAGAAGCCGGGTGAAATTTTAACATAGAGCGGACACCACAGTTTTTAGGCATGACTGGGGGTACCATTGCAGCAAGACTTTTTCTTTTTGGTTTGTGATAGTCTCCAAGACAAGTGCAGATGGAAGAGGCAGGGGCGAGTTTTGTTGTTTGTGAGTGTATGGGCCTGATAAACTATCCTGAATTTTAAAGGGCAGGTGGTCCCACGTGGATTTCTGACTCTCAAGGTTTTAGCTAGACCTTCCTTCGTGGGAATGGATGTAACTGACAAACCTCCAGCCACTTCCTTCCCTGGGCAATTGTTTTTTAGCCCCTTTAAGTAATGAAACGTGTTCAGTTTGTTGTTACTGCTGCCGTTTTTAAGAAGAAGAAAGACTGGGCTGGCTTTGAAGCTCTCAAACCCTGTGAGATGGACAGGCCAAGCCAAGGGCAGCAGTAGAACTTCTTTAGTAATTTCTCTTTGTTATGGCCTCTATTTTTTTTTTTTTTTTTTTTTTTTTTTTTTTTTTCTTCTTCCTCCTTCCTTCCTTCCTTCTTCCTTCCTCCCTCCCTCCTTTCTTCCCTCCCTCCTTCCCTTCCTTCCTTATTTTTCTCTGGCTTTGAATTTGATTTCCAATAGGAAATCCAAAGGACTCAGTTTCTGGAGTCCCCTTGTTTTACACGCAGATGGCATGTTAATGAACTCATTACTGTGCATTTTATCCCGCTCTGGACACATTTGTGACATTATTTCTCAAAACAAAATGGGGTTAAGGCAGTTGGTTGATTAAGCTTGATAAGAATTAGGGCATTCTCAAAACACTAGTAACCTATTCTAGGTGGCTGCAAACTGTCCTGTGAACCCCTTACCTCCTCAGAAAAGGTACTTTGAAGCCCTTGTATTACTAAAGACTACAGAACCTCCTGCCTCCTAAGGTGCACAGCTGGCCCCATGCGAAGATGAATTCAGGGCTTTCTTTGGGGTCTCTTTGCTAGTGTGGATATTTGTGTATTACTATGCTAGAATCTGTTTCTGCCTTTCCAGCCAGAGATGAGGCAGTACTCACTGTGGCCATGTGTGGCATGTTGGGAAGATTCATGCTGGCGTATTCGGTAGTCGTGGGTGCTCTGCTTTCTCCGGAGAAAGGCTCCCCTCCCCCCTTTTATCTGAAAGCCTATCATAAAGCACATATTGAACTGCTGTGTGGAACAGGCCAGAACCAAGTCAGAAAACACTTGGAATCTAATTCTAGTCCTGAAGGGAAGTCAAATGGCAACTCTGATTAAATTTGTCTTTCTAATCAAATATTAGCCATGGGCTAATCGTTTAATCTCTCTACCTTATTTTGCCCATCTGTTAAATAGGAATTTACCGATAACAGCTGTATTTACTAGTGCATTACATGTAGCTCATTAAAGAGAACAGGCCTTTCTACTCTGAGGATAACACTCTTTGGATTGTGAGTATGGACACTAGAAGATAATAGTAACTTCTCCGATTTAAGATGTAGTTATAAGGGCTCCTGTCCACTTTGGAAATGTTTTTAACTGTGTCCTTGGCATGTCAACTCCAATGTATGCATGTGTCAGGAGGTGAAATTTGATCCAAAACAATGGGCAACACTCAAATGGTTTATTTGGCCTTTAGGATGTGTCATGTAATTTTAAAATTCAAGGCAATAATGCTTTTGTTAGGCAGATGTTACACTTAATTTGTAATTTCATAAACTCAGGCCAAATGGTTGATAGAAGGTAGTTCAGGAAAGGAATGAACGTATATTGAACAAGTCTATGGACCAGGCATCTTTTGTGTGTGTGTGTGTGTGTGTGTGTGTGTGTGTGTGTGTGTGTGTGTTACTCCCAGCAGGCAGCTTCGAAGACGTTCCCATTCCCACATTAGCAGTGGATAAAGCTGGAAGTAGAGAGATTAGCCACAGTTAACCTTATCGAGGTTAAGTGACTGGGCCAAGGCCACACAGCTAGTGTGTGGGCAGAGGCCACTCTGAGGCTAGAGCCTTATCAAGGTCCCCACAGTGTCCTGCAGGACAGCATGTTGGGGTTAGAGTTTAAGCACAGCATCCCCTGGTCTGCTGGTCTATGGTGAAGTATCGAGTTGGTGCTGTGCGCTTACAGTCGTGCAGACGCTGAGGACTGAGAATGCCTGGCTACTATAGGAGATGTTGGCCTCGCCATCTCAGTTTGTATAGGAAAACAGCTGTGTCTTTTTGACGGCCTGCTTTGTTCTTTTTAAAGGACCCAACGTTTGTTCTCTTTCGCATGGCTACTGGAGGAAGGAGAAGAAATTAGCTGATAATCCAAGAGAGTTAACAGCCACTGAGCTCAGGGCTTCACTGGTGGCTTCCTCTTGCTTCAAGCCCATGTGTGAACCAGAGTGGTGCTGCCATGAAGATGGCGAGGCCTGACTTCATTGAGTCCCTGCTGCTTGGTTTGTGGAATAAGCTGGGGAAATGTCTGAATCTTCTGCACTTCATGTCTTCAGTTTGGGAGATCTTCGAGTGGTGTCTTCTTTCTCTTTCTTCTTTTTCTTCTCTTTCCTCCTTCTCCTTCCCCCTTCCTCCTCCTCCTTTTTACATCACAATTGAGAGATTTAGCAAACCTCATTAGCACTGTTAAAATAATGTGAGTCAAGCTCTGGATTGGTTAGCATAATTTTTCTTTACATTTTCTAAAAATATCCCCGGTTGTGAGTCACTCTCATTTATCAAAGGAGCTTCACTAGGTCTGTAGCTATTTTTTCCGTCCTTTTCTGTGAGACAAACCTTTGGCTGCAGTGTATTTTAATTTCATTTGACCCATTTTACTTCAGGTAGCTTTGAATGAGTACAATCTCTTTTGACTTTTCCATGATCTTTGCAGGGAAACAAGCCAAGATGGAGGGTGTTTGTAAACTGGGTCTTCAAGTCTTACTCCAACTCAAGAGGGAGACAGTAGGGAAAACTAAAACAAACAAACAAACAAACAAGCAAAAAAACAAAACCAACCGTAGTCCAGGGGCCAGCGAGACGGCCCAGCAGGCAAAGTGCTTGCTAAGCAAACCTGACAAACTGAGTTTGGATCCCAGAGGCAAGATAAAAGCCATAGACAGTAGCGTGCAACTGTGTGATATCCATTTGCCTACTGGGAAAAGAGAGGCAGAGACAGGACAATTTCTAGAAGCTGGGAGCCACCTAGCTTGGCATTTGTGGCAGTGAACGCTGAGAGAGCCTTCTCAGTTGAGGTAGAAGGTGTGGACCAACACTGCAGGTTGTCCTCTGACCTCCAGACAAACACCACGACATATGTGAGTGACACACATAGAAAGGAGAGACATGAACCAGAGGGAAGAAACCTAGATTCTAGGGTGGTGCTCACTAATACGTCAGCGC